>NC_143189.1:17072500-17076751 GCF_047325235.1 Durio zibethinus
AGGGTTTAGGGTTTAGGGTTTAGGGTTTAGGGTTTAGGGTTTAGGGTTTAGGGTTTAGGGTTTAGGGTTTAGGGTTTAGGGTTTAGGGTTTAGGGTTTAGGGTTTAGGGTTTAGGGTTTAGGGTTTAGGGTTTAGGGTTTAGGGTTTAGGGTTTAGGGTTTAGGGTTTAGGGTTTAGGGTTTAGGGTTTAGGGTTTAGGGTTTAGGGTTTAGGGTTTAGGGTTTAGGGTTTAGGGTTTAGGGTTTAGGGTTTAGGGTTTAGGGTTTAGGGTTTAGGGTTTAGGGTTTAGGGTTTAGGGTTTAGGGTTTAGGGTTTAGGGTTTAGGGTTTAGGGTTTAGGGTTTAGGGTTTAGGGTTTAGGGTTTAGGGTTTAGGGTTTAGGGTTTAGGGTTTAGGGTTTAGGGTTTAGGGTTTAGGGTTTAGGGTTTAGGGTTTAGGGTTTAGGGTTTAGGGTTTAGGGTTTAGGGTTTAGGGTTTAGGGTTTAGGGTTTAGGGTTTAGGGTTTAGGGTTTAGGGTTTAGGGTTTAGGGTTTAGGGTTTAGGGTTTAGGGTTTAGGGTTTAGGGTTTAGGGTTTAGGGTTTAGGGTTTAGGGTTTAGGGTTTAGGGTTTAGGGTTTAGGGTTTAGGGTTTAGGGTTTAGGGTTTAGGGTTTAGGGTTTAGGGTTTAGGGTTTAGGGTTTAGGGTTTAGGGTTTAGGGTTTAGGGTTTAGGGTTTAGGGTTTAGGGTTTAGGGTTTAGGGTTTAGGGTTTAGGGTTTAGGGTTTAGGGTTTAGGGTTTAGGGTTTAGGGTTTAGGGTTTAGGGTTTAGGGTTTAGGGTTTAGGGTTTAGGGTTTAGGGTTTAGGGTTTAGGGTTTAGGGTTTAGGGTTTAGGGTTTAGGGTTTAGGGTTTAGGGTTTAGGGTTTAGGGTTTAGGGTTTAGGGTTTAGGGTTTAGGGTTTAGGGTTTAGGGTTTAGGGTTTAGGGTTTAGGGTTTAGGGTTTAGGGTTTAGGGTTTAGGGTTTAGGGTTTAGGGTTTAGGGTTTAGGGTTTAGGGTTTAGGGTTTAGGGTTTAGGGTTTAGGGTTTAGGGTTTAGGGTTTAGGGTTTAGGGTTTAGGGTTTAGGGTTTAGGGTTTAGGGTTTAGGGTTTAGGGTTTAGGGTTTAGGGTTTAGGGTTTAGGGTTTAGGGTTTAGGGTTTAGGGTTTAGGGTTTAGGGTTTAGGGTTTAGGGTTTAGGGTTTAGGGTTTAGGGTTTAGGGTTTAGGGTTTAGGGTTTAGGGTTTAGGGTTTAGGGTTTAGGGTTTAGGGTTTAGGGTTTAGGGTTTAGGGTTTAGGGTTTAGGGTTTAGGGTTTAGGGTTTAGGGTTTAGGGTTTAGGGTTTAGGGTTTAGGGTTTAGGGTTTAGGGTTTAGGGTTTAGGGTTTAGGGTTTAGGGTTTAGGGTTTAGGGTTTAGGGTTTAGGGTTTAGGGTTTAGGGTTTAGGGTTTAGGGTTTAGGGTTTAGGGTTTAGGGTTTAGGGTTTAGGGTTTAGGGTTTAGGGTTTAGGGTTTAGGGTTTAGGGTTTAGGGTTTAGGGTTTAGGGTTTAGGGTTTAGGGTTTAGGGTTTAGGGTTTAGGGTTTAGGGTTTAGGGTTTAGGGTTTAGGGTTTAGGGTTTAGGGTTTAGGGTTTAGGGTTTAGGGTTTAGGGTTTAGGGTTTAGGGTTTAGGGTTTAGGGTTTAGGGTTTAGGGTTTAGGGTTTAGGGTTTAGGGTTTAGGGTTTAGGGTTTAGGGTTTAGGGTTTAGGGTTTAGGGTTTAGGGTTTAGGGTTTAGGGTTTAGGGTTTAGGGTTTAGGGTTTAGGGTTTAGGGTTTAGGGTTTAGGGTTTAGGGTTTAGGGTTTAGGGTTTAGGGTTTAGGGTTTAGGGTTTAGGGTTTAGGGTTTAGGGTTTAGGGTTTAGGGTTTAGGGTTTAGGGTTTAGGGTTTAGGGTTTAGGGTTTAGGGTTTAGGGTTTAGGGTTTAGGGTTTAGGGTTTAGGGTTTAGGGTTTAGGGTTTAGGGTTTAGGGTTTAGGGTTTAGGGTTTAGGGTTTAGGGTTTAGGGTTTAGGGTTTAGGGTTTAGGGTTTAGGGTTTAGGGTTTAGGGTTTAGGGTTTAGGGTTTAGGGTTTAGGGTTTAGGGTTTAGGGTTTAGGGTTTAGGGTTTAGGGTTTAGGGTTTAGGGTTTAGGGTTTAGGGTTTAGGGTTTAGGGTTTAGGGTTTAGGGTTTAGGGTTTAGGGTTTAGGGTTTAGGGTTTAGGGTTTAGGGTTTAGGGTTTAGGGTTTAGGGTTTAGGGTTTAGGGTTTAGGGTTTAGGGTTTAGGGTTTAGGGTTTAGGGTTTAGGGTTTAGGGTTTAGGGTTTAGGGTTTAGGGTTTAGGGTTTAGGGTTTAGGGTTTAGGGTTTAGGGTTTAGGGTTTAGGGTTTAGGGTTTAGGGTTTAGGGTTTAGGGTTTAGGGTTTAGGGTTTAGGGTTTAGGGTTTAGGGTTTAGGGTTTAGGGTTTAGGGTTTAGGGTTTAGGGTTTAGGGTTTAGGGTTTAGGGTTTAGGGTTTAGGGTTTAGGGTTTAGGGTTTAGGGTTTAGGGTTTAGGGTTTAGGGTTTAGGGTTTAGGGTTTAGGGTTTAGGGTTTAGGGTTTAGGGTTTAGGGTTTAGGGTTTAGGGTTTAGGGTTTAGGGTTTAGGGTTTAGGGTTTAGGGTTTAGGGTTTAGGGTTTAGGGTTTAGGGTTTAGGGTTTAGGGTTTAGGGTTTAGGGTTTAGGGTTTAGGGTTTAGGGTTTAGGGTTTAGGGTTTAGGGTTTAGGGTTTAGGGTTTAGGGTTTAGGGTTTAGGGTTTAGGGTTTAGGGTTTAGGGTTTAGGGTTTAGGGTTTAGGGTTTAGGGTTTAGGGTTTAGGGTTTAGGGTTTAGGGTTTAGGGTTTAGGGTTTAGGGTTTAGGGTTTAGGGTTTAGGGTTTAGGGTTTAGGGTTTAGGGTTTAGGGTTTAGGGTTTAGGGTTTAGGGTTTAGGGTTTAGGGTTTAGGGTTTAGGGTTTAGGGTTTAGGGTTTAGGGTTTAGGGTTTAGGGTTTAGGGTTTAGGGTTTAGGGTTTAGGGTTTAGGGTTTAGGGTTTAGGGTTTAGGGTTTAGGGTTTAGGGTTTAGGGTTTAGGGTTTAGGGTTTAGGGTTTAGGGTTTAGGGTTTAGGGTTTAGGGTTTAGGGTTTAGGGTTTAGGGTTTAGGGTTTAGGGTTTAGGGTTTAGGGTTTAGGGTTTAGGGTTTAGGGTTTAGGGTTTAGGGTTTAGGGTTTAGGGTTTAGGGTTTAGGGTTTAGGGTTTAGGGTTTAGGGTTTAGGGTTTAGGGTTTAGGGTTTAGGGTTTAGGGTTTAGGGTTTAGGGTTTAGGGTTTAGGGTTTAGGGTTTAGGGTTTAGGGTTTAGGGTTTAGGGTTTAGGGTTTAGGGTTTAGGGTTTAGGGTTTAGGGTTTAGGGTTTAGGGTTTAGGGTTTAGGGTTTAGGGTTTAGGGTTTAGGGTTTAGGGTTTAGGGTTTAGGGTTTAGGGTTTAGGGTTTAGGGTTTAGGGTTTAGGGTTTAGGGTTTAGGGTTTAGGGTTTAGGGTTTAGGGTTTAGGGTTTAGGGTTTAGGGTTTAGGGTTTAGGGTTTAGGGTTTAGGGTTTAGGGTTTAGGGTTTAGGGTTTAGGGTTTAGGGTTTAGGGTTTAGGGTTTAGGGTTTAGGGTTTAGGGTTTAGGGTTTAGGGTTTAGGGTTTAGGGTTTAGGGTTTAGGGTTTAGGGTTTAGGGTTTAGGGTTTAGGGTTTAGGGTTTAGGGTTTAGGGTTTAGGGTTTAGGGTTTAGGGTTTAGGGTTTAGGGTTTAGGGTTTAGGGTTTAGGGTTTAGGGTTTAGGGTTTAGGGTTTAGGGTTTAGGGTTTAGGGTTTAGGGTTTAGGGTTTAGGGTTTAGGGTTTAGGGTTTAGGGTTTAGGGTTTAGGGTTTAGGGTTTAGGGTTTAGGGTTTAGGGTTTAGGGTTTAGGGTTTAGGGTTTAGGGTTTAGGGTTTAGGGTTTAGGGTTTAGGGTTTAGGGTTTAGGGTTTAGGGTTTAGGGTTTAGGGTTTAGGGTTTAGGGTTTAGGGTTTAGGGTTTAGGGTTTAGGGGTTTAGGGTTTAGGGTTTAGGGTTTAGGGTTTAGGGTTTAGGGGTTTAGGGTTTAGGGTTTAGGGTTTAGGGTTTAGGGTTTAGGGTTTAGGGTTTAGGGTTTAGGGTTTAGGGTTTAGGGTTTAGGGTTTAGGGTTTAGGGTTT